>NW_027142458.1:1107952-1110452 GCF_026170545.1 Melanerpes formicivorus | reverse complement strand
TCACTGGAAGTGTTTAGGAAGAGACTGGATAAGGCACTTGGTGCCAGGGTTAGATGGTGTTGGATGATAGGTTGGACTTGATGATCTCAAAGGCCTTTTCCAACTTGATTTATTCTATTCTATTCTAACCACCTCCTCAGCACCACACCTCTCTGCCTCTCTGAACCACCCTCCAGGGAATGGGCATTCAACCACCTCCCTGAGGAGCCTGTTCCAAGCTTTTCAGGGATGAAGTTTCTTCTAATGTCCAACCTATTCCTTCCCCTGCTGCAAGTTGTGGTCATTTCCTCTTGCCCCATCTCTTGTTCCCAGGGAGAAGAGACCAACACCCCCACACACACACACTTCATTCCAACCTCCTTTCAGGGAGTTGTAGAGAGCAATGAGGTCTCCCTCAGCCTAGTGGACAGAAGGATGCCAGGAGCCAGCAATGTGTCCTTGTGGCCTAGAATGCCAGTGGCATCCTGGGGTGGATTAGAAGGGATGTGGTTAGTAGGTCAAGAGAGGCTCTCCTCCTCCTCTACTCTGCCCTGGTGAGGCTGCATCTGGAATATTGTGCCCAGTTCTGGGACCTTCAGTTCGAGAAGGACCTCAGGGAACTGCTTGAAAGAGTCCAGTGCAGAGCCACAGAGATGCTGAAGGCAGTGGAACATCTCCCTTATGAGGAAAGGCTGAGGGAGCTGGGGCTCTGCAGCTTGGAGCAGAGGAGCCTGAGGGGTGACCTCAGTCATGTTGATCAAGACATGCAGGGCAGTGTCAGGAGGATGGAGCCAGGCCCTGCTCAGTCCAGTGCCAGAACACTGGCAGTGGGTGCAAGCTGGAGCAGAGGAGGTTCACACATGAAGAGAAGGAAAAACCTTTTCACTGTGAGGGTGACAGAGCCCTGGAGCAGGCTGTCCAGAGAGGTTGTGCAGCCTCCTTCTCTGGAGAGCTTCCAAACCCACCTGGATGTATTCCTGTGTGACCTGCCCTGGGTGATCCTGCCCTGGCAAGGGGGATGCTCTTTCAAGGTCCCTTCCGACCCCTAACATCCTGTGATTCTGTGACATTAGGGACAGTTTCTTTGCTGCAAGAGTGCTCAGGCTTGGAACAGGCTGCCCAGCGCAGCTGGTTCAGCCCCCATCCCTGAGGTGCTCAAGAAACCTGTGGCCATGGCACTTGGGGAGATGGTTTAGTGGCCATGGTGGGGTTGGGTTGCTGGTTGGACTCCATGATCTCAGAGGGCTTTGCCAGTTCAATGATCCTGTGGTTCTACAGCCCTGCAATGAAAGCTGTGGGTGATCTGCAGCTTCAGCTGGAAGTTCTTTAGGTCCTTTTGGTCCATCCACTAGAAATATTCCAATAGAGGTGGGAGTTGAGGGGGAAAAAAGCCAACTGGGAAGGGGAATGAGTGTAGACGACTGAAGTAGGGGGGAAATGGGGAAAGGATAAATGTAGATGACTCAAGTGGGGGGAAAAAGGGGAAGGGGATGGCTGTAGATGAATCAAGTGGGGAAAATGGGAAAGGGGATGGTTTTAGATGTCTAAAGCAGAAGAAAATGGGAAGGGGATTGGTGTAGATGATTGAAGTAGGGGGAAAAACAGGGAGAGGATGAGTGTGGATGACTAAAGTAAGGGAAAAATGGGAAGAGGATGACTATTGGTGACTAAAGTTAGGGAAAAATGGGAAGAGGAAGACTGTGGATGACTAAAGTAAGGGAAAATGGGAAGAGGATGGTTTTAGATGTCTAAAGCAGAAGAAAATGGGAAGGGGATGAGTGTAGATGACTAAAGTGGGGGGAAAGGGGGAAAGGGATAACTGTGGATGACTAAAGTAGGGGGGAAAATGGGAAGGGGATGACTGTAGATGAATCAAGTGGGGGGAAAATGGGAAGGGGATGGTTTTAGATGTCTAAAGCAGGAGAAAATGGGAAGGGAATGAGTGTAGATGACTGAAATAGGGGGAAAATGGGAAGGGGATGACTATGGATGACTAAACTAGGATAAAAATGGGAAGAGGATGAGTGTAGATGACTAAAGTAGGAAAGAAATTCAAAGGAGGTGACTGTAGATGATTGAAGTGGGAAAAAGATGGGAAGGGAACTAGTTTAGATGACTCAAGTAAGCAAAATGGGAAGGGGGATGATTTTAGATGTCTAAAGCAGGAGAAAATGGGAAGGGGATGAGTGTAGATGACTGAAGTAAGGGAAAAATGGGAAGGGGAAGACTGTAGATGAATCAAGTGGGGGAAAATGGGAAGGGGATGGTTTTAGATGTCTAAAGCAGGAGAAAATGGGAAGGGGATGAGTGTAGATGACTCAAGTAGGGGAAAATCAAGAAGAGGATGACTGTGGATGACTAAAGTAAGGGAAAAATTGGAAGAGGATTATTGTGGATGACTAAAGCAGGAAAAAATGAGAAGAGGATGACTTGTGGATGACTAAAGCTAGAGGAAAATGGGAAGGGGATGAGTGTAGATGATACTAAAGTAGGAAAAAAGGGGAATGGGATGAGTGTAGAT